>NW_020956352.1:0-15895 GCF_003031625.1 Empidonax traillii | reverse complement strand
CTCAGTTTGTTTAAACTAAAATAAAGTTGGGTTTTTTTTCCTTCCTTCTCCCCCAGTTTTACTTAAATATATATGGGAATCATTTATCTACATTACAAGCAGCAAATCTGTATAGCAGAAACACACACAATGATACTGTAAGAATACAGTGATAGCAAATATGAAAGGGAATTATACATTATGGAACACAAGAGAACATTTTCTGTGCAGAAAAATACAGTAGAACTTGTATGAAATAGATCAAAAACTGACAAGAAACTATAAAAACAATGAAAAAGAGTAAAAAGGCATTACAAAAAAAGGATAAAAAGAAACATTTCACAAATATCTAAATTTATAGACAATATTGAACTTCTGTTCACGATGACTATTGCACTAATGGAACAGACAATGCCAGCTCTCTGGCATATAAACTATGAGCCTGGCTTCAGTCACACAGCTGATAGCAATATTGTTCCCAATTACAAGGTCATTTCTTTTAATGCTAGCTTGGGCATCTCTCAAGACAGACTTCAAACATATCCAATGGGGGTCAATTGCATCTGAACTCTGAATTTCAGCTCCTACTGATTTCATTTTAGATTCTCATGAAGAGTCTGGGTCAGGCCCTGTTTCAGAGGGCCTTCCAACTTGCCTCCTTTAGCATTAGATGAACTTTTAGGAAAGTTCAATTCATACGCAGATGTTAATCCTGGAAGATAGCGTTGTATGGTTTTATTCCTGGAGATTTTCAGCATGCATTCAGAAGCTAAGGAGTAGGTTTCACAGCCTACTCCTTGCACTACCTAAAATTTTGCATTATTTTACTAATGATCATTAGTCTCACTTCCACCGGCACTACGAGGTGCAGAAACATTTTAATTGTGATCTGTGCTTACTTGTAATTTGTTCATCTTCTAAGTCTTGCAGTATAAGCTTTTCAGCATCTTGATTGCTGCTCTTCATAAAGTTTAAATAGGAGAGAACTGATTCTGGTAAGCCATCTGAAATCTAGAAAAACATGACTTTTGACAGAAATTCTACATTTTCATCTCACAGTTTTGACAGAGGTAAATACTTGAAATGTAGTATATAGACTCCTTTTGGCTTCACCTATAAAGCATCGATGGACATTTAATAGCAATTGCCACCAAAATTTTTCCCAATTCCTATACTCTTTCTGTTACCACTCATTGAACAATTAATAATTCTAATTTTAATTACATTCTAATCAAATTTTAGTAACTTATCTTTCACTGACTTCAGAAACATGTTTCAGTTAACACTGTGTTTATAACTGTTGGACTAAGAAATTAAGGAAAAGGATGAGACAAAAATGAAAAAATAACTACCAAGCACAGGATCTTTTTCTTTAAAATGTTTAGATTCTTTTAAAAATAAATAAATTTTAAATTTACTAATGTTTAAAGTATGCATGTAAATCCAATGCTTCAACTTTCTTTACTGCATAGAAACCTTCTATTCAAAAGACTGTCTTTTGCTGCAAGAATTTGGTAAAATGGATTGCCCTCTCTCAAATGTGCAAATTGTTGTAAACACTGCTGACATTCAGTATGTGAATGCACAAACACTACTGATGCCTTTGTGAATCTTTATGTCATGTCAAGCATGATTTATGGTCACATATGACCAACATTATCTACCCTAATATCCTACAAACCAGTCCTTTTACTATGAGTCCAAAAGATAAAAATAGCTGAAAAGGATCCAAATAAATAATTGTATTTCAGAGGAAAATAATTCCCCAAAATAAGAAATTATTCAAAGTTATTATAAATCTATATAAATCTATATAAACATATATAAATATATATAATTATAAATAAGAAGATATTCAAAAAGAAGACCTGAAGCACCCATTTATATGAAAATAATATGTGGAAGTCCCATTAGGAATTTCATAAGACATTCTCCAATAAGATTTTAAATACAGATTTCAATGAGGAATCATTGGCTTATTCATCCAAATTTAATCAACCTCTATAGCTTCGATAAAATCTTCCAGCTCCAGAGGATTCTGGAACAAAATATCTGTGTCTGATTTTCTCACTTAAGTAGAATGCTGATATGCATCTCTCTTATTGTCCTGTCACCAATGGAGGTTCACTTTCCATGACGCAATACTATCGAGACTACTTTACAGAAGAAATCCTCAGGTTAGGCATGTCAGGAGTACGTTCATTCATCCGACAGAACTCCCAATGCCAGTACTACTTTCAAGTAGTAATAGAAGCAGTCGTAGCTCATTCAATACTTACTGTCTCACTGTCACTCAAAGGTTCATCTGATGCCTCTGTGTCAGGATCATCTACTTCAAAGGACGTAAGACTGATTCTGCCTAATTCAATTTCTATCTCTTTTTCAATTCCTTCAGTATCTTCTGACATTCTGCTTTCCACAGTGTCTTATCTGTTTTCAAAGCTACACAAAGAAAATAATACCTTTCAGCACAGCATGAACCAAATTAGTCTTCATTTAGCCTATGTTCATTCAGATGTATTTACTGAACAGTTGGCTTAAAACATCAACATCTTACTCCAGAACAACAAGCAAAAATAAAAAAAAAATGTTACCTTGTGATAAGAAAATCCCCCTGAGGCTACCGCTCAAAATTTTGCAAATGTTATGAAATTTCAATATGAAAAAACTCTGCCTGCTGTCTACTCTTTGTGGAAAGTATCAGTGCCATGACCTAAGGCTCACAAGGAATTTTTTTCAGCCCTAAGAGTTACAAAGCAGAAAAAAGTTTTGAACAATAAATAAGTAATAACAATTACAAAATAAGACTAAGAATCCAAAAGCACTCAATGACGTTTTAATGACACAGAGAAAACAGTCAGAAATGTCACAACCCACAGAACAAACTTGTGGATGGATCCAGAGCGGAGGAAAACGGGTTTCCCTTCATCCCCACCTCCCTCCTTCCGCAACCAGTGCCCCTTTTCAACCCAGGGACATGAGAAGCAGCCTAGATCCGCCCCATCTGAGGCAGCGACCAGCTCCTGGTCCCTCGCAGGCTCCTGCAACAGGAGACGGGACGCGCGGAGCGCATCTCAGCCGGGACGGCGTTCAGCGAATCCGGCGAGGGAAAACTACACCTCCCAAGAGGCATCGCGGCGGGAAACAGCCCGGATTCTAGGACGATCCGCCCCTTTGCATACTGGGAGTTGTAGTCCACCATTCCGAGCAACGGCCGCCCTCCGGTCCCCCTTGTTTATTCCACATACCAACTTACCTACCGTTCACCCGAACCTCTCCCGGAGCTCCCACCTTCCCGGCCGCCTCCGGAGGCCGGCCACCTTTCCACTCTGAAATCCCGCGGCCGCCAGCCGCTGCCGGTCAGGCACTCCGTGCGGAGAACGAGAACCCACCGCTGCGCCGCCGGGAGCGTTACCACGGCAACGGGAAACAGCGTCTCGGACGGACAGCGGGAGGAGCCAAACCCCGCCAGGAGCTGCCGTTTCCTACTGGGGCGGCAGGCGGCGTGTCCCGGCGTGGCGAGGAGCAGCTCGCAGTATTTTATTTGGGTTTTTTGGTTTGATTTGATTTGAGGTTTTTTGTTTGTTTCTTTCTTTGGTTGCTTGTTTGTTTGTTTCTTTTGTTTGGTTTGGTTGGTTTGTGGGTTTGGTTTTGTTTTGTTTTTAAGTAATAGACTGGAATTTAGTCTTCACAGTAAATTGGAATAGGCAGTTAATCGTGGTGGGAAAAAAAGGCAGACCAAAGACAAGTTAAAGGTGGATTAAACCACTATGGTTTTGCTTCCTGCTTTCCACGAGAACTCCAGAGCCATGAAAAATGAAAACTTGCCAGACATGCCTTCTGTCCTCACACACTGGGGCTCTGTCACGGCTCAGAAAGGCCAGTGTCGTACTGGCACTGGGCTCACTGGGGTGGTCAGCCCGGTGAGGCAGGAGGGGTGCCCATGGAATCACAGAATGGAAGGGACCTAAAAGATCACCTTGTCCCAACCCCACTGCCCTGGGCAGGGACACCTTCCTCTAGACCTAAGGGTTGCTTAGAGCCCCGTCCAACCTGGCCTTGAACACTTCCAAAGGTGGGGCATCCACAACCTCTCTGGCAACCTGTTCCAGTGCCTCACCACCCTCTGTGTGAAGAATTCCTTCCTAGCATCTAATTTAAATTACCTTGCTTTTAGTTTAAAATCGTTCCCCCCTTGTCTGCCTGTGTAAAACGTTCCTTTCTCTTAAGAGCCTGGAGGCCATATCCAGACTTAAAGGAAATGTCCAGAATTAAAAACTCCACACAATTCAGTCTAGCAAAAGCGATACAGGGCAGGCAGGATGCAGATAATAACATTTTAGTCTGTAATGGTGTTCACAGGGAAAGCATCTGACCCTGAGACTGATAAGGAATATCAAGATGCAAAGGCAGGTATAATGAAAAAATGTAAAGTCAGGTTTTGCATAGAAAGTGTGCATTTTGGGAGCAATGGGGAGGATCTGACAAGAATGGTGGGGGTTTTTCTATCTACCATCTTCAGAATAAAATTAATATCTTTCTGAAAGACTTATGGATGTTAAGCACAAAATACTGGATTCAAGGGCAACCCTTTACTGTTTCCTCACCAGTGTTATGGATGAGTAAGACATTTAAATATTAAAATAATGGAAAGTCACCCATTTGAAATCCACCACTTCCCAGAATCATGTAACTGGTGAACTTTTCAATCTGGTCAATTTTTTTAAGCATTGATTTGAATATGCATTTAGTACTTGTTTTGTGAAGGTGTTATGCTGTGACCATGGTGAATGAAGACCATGTCATGTATTTAGCAAGTAACTTTACCAATAAAAGAGAGGTTTCTGTAGGCATGTTGCCTGTATCCAGGAAGTCAGGGCTAGCCAACAGAGGAAAACTTCTCTGTTGTAAGAGTGTGTTTACACTGGACTTCAGGAAGAAATGTATTACTATTAGACTGTGTTCTTTAAGGTAGGATGTAAATATTAAATCCTGATAAGGATTTTTCTCATGTAGAAACAATATTATAAAATGTAAGTAATTTTATAAAGATAATATTTCTAATTTTCAGATAAATAATACAAGGTAAACTGAATTATTTAAAATTACTCAAAGCTTTGAAACCACATAATTTTTACAACAGAACTATTGGAGATGCCAGTTTTCAAATGAAATACGTAACTGTCCATGTTTTATTCAGTTTTTGTTTACTAGAACAATACATCACAGCAATTTTTTAATATATTCTGGTTTTGAAAATTTTCATGAAATTTTACTGCTCCTAAAAGTGGTGAGACTTCTTCAGGGAGAAAAGCCAGTTATCGCATACAATCCATAAGTTTACACGGTGTGTTATTGACCCCATTATTGACTCCACTCCACTCCACTGTGGAGCAGGTTTGAGAAGCTTACTATAGCTTTCTTCACTGTGCAATTCAGCAACAGAAGTTTCATAATCCAGACAGGCATTGAGGACCTTGACAGAGCAAGCAATGCTTTTGTTTGCTCAATCTTTTCTTCTGAAAAAAAAAATTTAATATATATGTAACATATGTTTTGTATCCAAAATAAGTTGTTAATGCAAGAGAGTTTTTGACTGCAGAAGCTTCATATTTGTTATCTCTTCATGTCAGCTGGTATCCTTAGTAATTAGAAAGGGCATTGAAGACTATAAGCACAAATGTATGCCAGTCTATGTAACTCTTGCCATGTAAATCTTCCAAAACACATGTTGCTTTCAAATGTTTTTTTCAGTTAAAATGAAAACAAAGCTAAAAATATATAAATCAATATATGTATACAATGTAACATTAGGTGCAATTGAGACCAGACGCCATCTTGATGCTTCTACAGTTGCTACTACTTCTTGTTCAAAATATCAAATGACTGTTTAATTTTATACAACATTGTCTGAAGAAAATAAATACTATTGTAATCAATAGACTTAGTTATATTTGTTTCATATTGAATGTATGACTGTATTTTCAATTGTGATTCAAAAATGAAAACAGAAGAATTCAAATAATAGATAAAACACTAATACAGAAGTACTATCTAAGTGCCATCAGTGGAATTTTCTAGGTTAAAAAAAATCTGTTTTCTTTCTCTTATTTGGCAGCTTCAAAATATTCTTTAAGATGTTTTTAATTAAAGCAACAATCCTCCTTTTTTTTTTTCTTTCCCAGGCTCTAGGTCTTATGCTTTTGACATTTGGCCTGTGGCTTTTATTCAACAGAAACAATTTATTCAGTGTGTTATGTGAGTATAAATGGAATTTTTCATTTGTTTTAAATAATTTGTTTTTAAAAAGTGCCCCATCCTTGTAAGTGTTCAAGTTCATGCTGGATGGGGCTTTGAGCAATCTTTCTAGTGGAAAGTATCTCTGCCCATGGGAAGGATGTTGAATCTAGGTGATCTCTAATGTCCCTTCCAACCCAAACCATTTTATTGTATGGTTCTCTGTAATCAACAGAAATAGTAATAGATTTCCATTTCCACAAGGTGGCAGTATTGGACTGAACTGCATAGTTGTAGGGTTTTTTTTCTGTTGAGTATATTTTCCCTCATTAGACAGTATGATTTTCAAAATAGGAGAAAACATATATCGTTATATCTACAATTTATATATTCTTATAATTTATGCAATTTAATTATTTCTCCTGGTGGAAAGCTTGTAGATGAATCACTGAAAAATAAATCAGCTCTTTTTATCTTTTCTGCATTTGGCCTGCATTTGGCAAGATTATAGATGCTTTTAAGTAAATATTTAGATGGAATGAATAAAAGTATAAGAACTTGGGCCTCTCCATATGGACATTGCTTTTTCAGAGAGTGTCTATCATTTTTTTTCACAGAAAAGTAAGTTTTTAGTCACATAACAACAGCTGTGCTTTTAAAGACTTGACTGCCTTGGCAATGTTGAGAAGCATCAGTGCAGTAATTATGGTACAAAGCATTTGATCTGGAAGTAATAAAAACCCCAGCTACTTCCCATATCTATGGAAAAATGGTTGAATTAGAAAGGAGAAAGTGGCCTGTCACAAAGAGGCTGAATCTGAGCCTCAATTTGATGAGAACGATTTCTATATCCCCACAGAATTTGCATACGTGATAATAATTTCTGGAGAACGAAAAAAAATTTGTAAACTTGTAATTGTTTTCTGATTTCATTTTCAGGGGTTCACACTGTTCGACTGAGAATGTTCTGTTTGTATCTCATATGTTGCTACCATCATCTGAATTTATGAAAATATATCTTTTTCTCTCTGTGACTGTAGGTATAAATAATAATAATACTCTTCTATCATTCTACTATTTTCACCCTTTCAGTAATGGCATTGAAAATATTTAAACATTTTTCTAGAATAAGTTTTGTAAGTGGAAGTCTCAGAAAAAAAAAAAAAGGAAAAACATAATAGTATAAATGCACTGTGTTACAGTTTCTTCGGGGAGAACCAGCTAGTGGCATATATTTCTTGTGTATTGCTTGACATTGGATCTGTTATTACTTTTACATCAACCATGGGATTCCTTGGAAGTACTGTGAAAATCAAATGTCTACTCATTACGCTAAGTGTAAATCAGTCTCCAACTTTCTTGTAAAATGAGAGGGAATTTTGCATGCATGAAAAATGTGATCCTGTCTTGATGTGATTTCCAGACACAGCACTTAACAAATGTGCTGATAGAAAGACATATTTACATAAAGTCCTGGCTCAAATGAAATCTCAACAAAATCAAGGATCTTTCCATATCCCTGCATGGAAGTTTTCAATGACAAAGGTTCAGTGTTCAGTATGTGCTGAAGAAATAAAGAAAATCCTGCTCCAGAATATTGCAGCTTGAAGGTACAGGTAGCTACAGTATGGCTACAATATTGAAACAGCAAACTATGATTAAAAATTTGTTACCTATGTAGACCTACTTGGAGACTCCATATTTATAAAGAATTCCTGCTTTTTAAGGGAAGAACACTTGGATTTCTGAAAGATTGCACTGTAACTATATATTCTTATATCACTTTGATTACATATTTTTCTTCTGTCTTTTGTTTCTTGTCATCCCTTTTGAACGATCTGTTTTAGGCTGCGAAGGCTGAAGCAATGAACAGTGTTACTGATTCATTTGTTAAGCACTACAATATTCATTAATACTCAATATTTTGTACAGCAAAGAGAGGACCCCAGGTGCAATAACCAGGAACCTTGTTCCTTCTTCCTTCCTAATACTGCCTAGGCATGTAGTGCTTGCCTCACAATTTATTAGACAATGAAAGAAAAAACTGTCTCATTTCCAACATCCATGAAACCATCTAGTATCACAGTATCTAGATACTGTAGGTGAAAATTTGTTATCACTGAAAATGAGCAAAATCAACCATCTTTTTATTTTGATTTGGTGCCTTATAGCTCAAAGGAGTCCTTAAATAGGTATGAGATTTAGATACCATTATAATGGGAATAAAGAAATAAGAATTTTCTTCAGTGAAGCACAGCTGCTTAACAACAGCTTTTGTTCTTCACTTCCAAGGCAGTTATGGCTACATCTTTAAGCCCAGCACAGTAAGCTGTGTTTTGCCTGAAGCCTGCCTCTTAGACGGTGATGTCACTTTCTGAAGGTTTCCAGGAAAAAAAAAAATCTTATTTTTCTTGGAATCACTCTAAATTATAGTCAAAAACCATTATACATGAGTGTCTGGAATTTTTTATTGTATTTCTCATTTTTTCAAAATAACTTTTGGCTTTTTTTCCAGTATATGGGTTTTCAAATGCTAGTGTTGGTTAACCAGACAGCAATATTGGTGCTGATAAGTATGAAGAAGAGGTATGTACATAAAATTATGTGAGACTACTGATAATTTCAAAATTTTTTCTTTCAATTACTTAAAAATATCTAATAATTCTTACTGTATACTGTATTATCATTTGATTGAAACTGAGCATTCTACGTGTTGACCAGGAATAGCAGAACATGTGGAAAACTTAATTTCAGGAATTGAGCATGATTCAGTATAGTAAAGGGGAGAGCATGGAAATATATTTCCAATTTCTCTGCTGTAAAATAACCCTACTCTTCCTATTCAGGAATGTGGAATCAGCAGTGGAAGGGACCTTATTAAAGGATGACCCAGGAAGTCCTTCTCTCCTTGGGATTAGCAGGGGTGGAAGAAAGCATTTCATGCTAAGCTGTGTCTGCTAGCAGGTGACAGCAGTAGTCCCTTGTGCAATTGATAGTAGAAGTTTGCTGGAGGTGAAGAGTACCATGAGAAAATGGAGACAGCATATGCACTGTGGAAGAATCAGGGGAAAGAAGAGGTTTCTTTTGAAGACTGGAAAAACAACCCTGTCAACACCACTGCCTGTGAGAATACCAATAGTTAAGGACTTTGTCATGGTAGCTTTGTTAAAATCATAAAACCTATTAGTAGGTTGACTCTCCCATTTTCCCCTCATGGACTTGAAGCCTACCGGGCATAAAGACAGTGTTCCATTGGTCAGTGTACCAGGTGGTACTGACCAATCATGTTTCCCCCGGTTATCTCCTCCCTTGTCCCTACCCCCTAATGTTTATTCAGTTACCCTCATCCAACCATTGTTAGCAGATTTGCATGCTCCGCCCCATCTCCACCCTCCTTCTAGACCTTTCTCTACCCAGCCCTATAAAACCCACCATTTTGTTTTAATGAAGTGTATCAGCGCCCGCTGTGAAGGTTTTTAGACGTGTGCCGTGTGTCTCTTCCTGGGGCTGCATCACAGCTTGAACCTAACCTTCCATCCTTGCCCTTGAGCCTCTTGCTAACATCTACAGGCTAGACAAGAACCCTGCTGCTGGTCCGGTCCCTTCCCCAACCGCAAAACTGCGACAGAAGGTATTTGGTATCATGGCATGCAAAGTATACTAATGAATTGCTAAGTTTATTTTTTAACCTGTATTTTAGCTACAAGCAGAGATCTAATCTAGAGAACACGTTTCTTTGGTTTTAACAACAGGAAGTGACAAAAATATCGACATAGCTGTTGTCAATAGAAACTGTTCCACTTTAAAGCTTTATTCAGTCATTTATTTTTCTACGTATAGCAACTCCAATAGCTTAAGTAGTCCTCACAGTATTTTATGGGGGATAATCTGTACTGAATCTATACTGGTCTGACCACTTCTTTATTCTATAATTTCAAAATCTATGATTTAAAGAAACCTCCAGTGACAGTGTTCTCATAAGGTTCGTGCAGTTCTTCAAAGTCTGCTGCTATTCAGGCAAAGTACAGCACAAATAAATTAGTTTTACTCCTTCAAAGTGCATCTGTATCATCAACATTTCTCTATTAAATGTTGATTTATAATGATGGAATCTTGTCTGTTTTATATGATGGTTTTACGTATTGAAATACTTCAACTTTCAGGACTGATGGATTTTGGAGTCAACTATTTACACTAGGAAAATTGATTGAAAGTTTGCTGTTAAATTATTTTATATCAACATTGATTACACTTGATCTCAACCTTAATTAAGGGTTACTGAATTATAATAAGTGATGGGTACCTCACCATTCACTCTGCAGACTTTTGAGTTTTGTTTTTAGTATGGCTGTGGCAAGGGAAATGAGTTGGTGAAGGCTGATTTCTTTCTTGTTTTAAAGGCACCTTTCAGTGGCCTACGAGTTCTCCCTCTGCACGTGTTCTGCATACATGCTACAGTCTCTGTAATCACGCTCTTTGTGATCAGCTTCTTCACTTCAATTACTGATGAAGCTGTATTTTAACAGTCTCAGCAAAGATATCTAATCTAGGACCAACATAAGCTATTAACTCCTCTAGTCCAAAGCAATACATGTCCTGGCCAGATTCCATGGTGCTCATACAAGTTTGTATCATATAAGGTCTAGAATCAACTTTGATTTTATCCTTTTTGTTATATGGTGCTGTTCTTATTAAAAAAAAAAAAGTGTGTGAAGTAGGATTTAATATTTCAGGATAGATCAGGCTTTTGAAGAACTTGTCAGTTTATATAGATGACAGTTCTGGTCACTGAAGTTTCCTGCAAATGAAAAAACTGATGGGTGTTCTAGCATTTTTTACTGTGCTAGATACCATAAAACACTTGATCTGCTTAGGTCTTAAGATTGATGTGAACCATGGACAAGAATAAGGTCAAAATAGAGCTCCTAATGTAAGAGCATTTAAATAGCTGTTGCACTGAGACTCTCTCAGAAATAATGCTTAAAGTCTAAAATGAGCTTGCAAATCAGTACTTTTAATACACATGCTAAATTATTAATCATAATCCTTTTTTTTTTTTTTTTTTTTGCCTGGCAGAATCTAATTTGTTTCCTTTTTTTTAGAAAATTCCCTGAAATACTTGGATGGTATCAAGTGTTTTGGAATTTATTAGCAATGTTTTTGACCAGTGGTCTGCTATCAGCATTTCAAATTAATCCTCCATTATGGGGTTTTAATTAGAAACCCTACAGCTCAACAGTTTAATATGCTTTAGTATGCTTCTATAGATCAGCTGGGAGTCCTTTAATATGACTTCTTGCAGAGGTGAGTTACATTGTTTTTAATGACTGCTGAAGATAATTTATGATTCCATATAACTCACAAAGCGTGTATCTCTAGTCTCAAAATTACAAATGCGTTTGTAATGTATTTTTAAAACCTGTTCTTTGAAAATCCATTCATTGCATTCATGATTTTTCAAGTGATTGATGCTGACCCCATTATGTCAGTGGTGCAGCTAGACTATGTGCTAGTATACTTCACCAGTTTTATTGAACTGTTGTAGCACAGAATTCAGAAAGCTGCGTACTCACCACCCACACAGGTGGGCACATTTAAATTGTATCAGATCTCAAAGTCGTGGATATTTTGCTGCTGAAATCATTGGTATCTGCCACGAGAAAAATAAAAAGCCTAAGTTCATAAATAGTGTTAAAGAAGAACTGTATTTTATATATTTTCAATTATATTTAATGTACTCCTTAAATCTGATGACTGTTTAGCTGAACTCGTAGAGTTGTTGAAATGGAGTATTTATAGAGAGAAAGGACATCTTTGGCTAAGTTATCTAATTTTCAAAATTCAGCAGCAGTATATCTTGAATTGACTCTTCAAAACATGAAAATGAGATGTTTTTCTTTAGCATCTCTACGCTAAAATATAGAGAACTTTTCATCCCAAGAAACAGTTCAAAGATTTCTTAAGTTTCATTCTGATTCAGAATGAAAATCTTCTGGAATTTCCTATATGAAAAGAATTCCATTCTCCAAGCTGTTTGATATTGTAGTTTGGTTCTATGTTACTGTTGTTGAAATAGATTATTGGGAAGATCTAGCTGATTATCCCTTTGAACAGGGCACATTATTTGCTTTGTGCTTCAAGTTTGAGCTATGTGTTCACAAGAGATCAGCTGTTGCTAAAGCACGAGTTGGAATAGGGAAACTTACTAATCTCTCTCTAGGAGGAGAGAATTTTTGCAAATATAATGGGAAAAAGGTATACATAAATGTTTTCAAAATCTGGTCCTTGTTGAAGTTTCTAGATCTGCATAAAACAGAGTGTCTTTGTTTTTATTTTTATCATATATTTTATTAAAATTTGTCCCTATTTACTGCATTCATTATGAAACCATGTTCATTGTGCTTTTTCTAATAGTATATAGTTTTATTTATTCTTTTACTTATACTGCACAGTGAGCACTTCCGTAGTCTAGCTTACTGCTTACACCCAATTTCTACACTGAAATTACTTTTTAAGGCTAAGGGTTATAGTCAAAATGTTTTACTTTATTCTGGATTTGTAATTATTTTTGCTTTTTATTTTTATGTGTAATAGAATAAATTAGAGTTTAAAAGAAAATTCGTAGAATCACAGAATTACAGAATGGTCTGGATTAGAAGAGACCTTCAACATCATCTAGATCCAACTGTCCTGCTGTGGGAAGGGACACTTTTCACTCGACCAAGTTGCTCAGAGCTCCACCCAAGATGGCCTTGAACGCTTCCAGGCATCCATAACTTCTTCAGGCAACCTGTTCCAGTGCCTCACCACTTTCACAGTACATAATTTTTTTCTAATGTCTAATCTATACCTACTCTCTTTCAGTTTGAAGCCATTCCCTCTTGTCCCCCCTTATTTTATACGCCCTTGTAAAAAAGTCTCCATCCTTCTTGCAGGCTCCCTTCAGCTACTGGAAGGCCACACTTAGGTCACGCTGAAGCCTTTTCCAGGATGAACAATCCCTACTTTCTCAGCCTTCTTTGTAGTAGAGGGGCTCCAGCCCTGTAATCATCTTGGTGGCCCTCCCCTGAACTCATTCCAAGAGGTCATTGTCCTTCCCATGCTGGAGAACCCAGAGCTGGGTGAAGTACCCCAGATGCAGGATGGATGATGGATGCAGGATCCCAGAGCTGGATGGAGCTCCTTTCAAATGTATACTTTAAGACCATATTGTTCTTGTCTGTCAAGAGAAATGATAACATACACAAGGGTGAATCATCTCCTGCAGGGACAATTCTGTATTGAATATAGAGGGAAAATGTCTCCACCTGTTTGTATTTTCTGTTTTCAGAGCATCTCCAATACTTTACGAGACAAAAGGAATGAGCAAGAAGACACTGAAATATAAGATATGTTTTCTGAGACAAGTTCATGTTGGCATTTATGTGCCTTAATATCGAGGAATCAGTTTGCATAGGACCATCAGATATGGTCCTCCTGAGCTGGAGCAAAGTGATACATATTATCCTCTTCTATAAACTCTGTAGTACTATCCAATGAGGACAAAAATACAGTGGCAGAGGTTGTTTCTTGACAGTGCAGAACAGTAAATAATGGTAAAGATGCTGTCCAGTAACATCTGCTATTGTCTTTTGCTCATGAGTTTGGAATTTCTCCCTGATTCTACAAACCCTTCTCATTAAGAAAAGATCATTTCAAAAGATAGAAAACATTTATTTATATGTTTTATCATATTTATGGCTATTTTAATCTACATAATAAATTGAAATTTATTTTAAAAAGCAATACAACAAGCATAGATTGAGTCCTGGAAAATATGCACATCCATTTCAGGATGCATAATTTATGAGAATTAATAAAAACCTAAAAATATTCTTTTGAACATTTACTTGTAAGGTAATCTCTCAGTTAAAGTCACACAAAAGCAAATTCTCTTTTGATTAAGTCAGAAGCTCTGGAACATTTACATGCAAAATATCAGATTTCCTTAAGAACAATCTGTTTAGTTTAGAAAATTAAAAAAATTCTGTAACTAATGCTCCACAGTACACATTGGTGTTGTATTTGCTTTCTGGCGAGTAAATATCATGCCATCATACCACAGAGAAAGTTCTATATATGTTTAATATATTAAATATATTAAATATATTTCTATATGTTTTAAAAGTATGTTCTTATAAAGGTGCAGTATGATTTCTGAAGTTGACATGATTTTTCTTGACATCTGTTCATCTGTTCTTGCTTAGGGATGTGAAGAGTATTTACCTCTTACACAGGTAGGAGTACTTTTAAGTGAAAAAAACCACCCACAAAATACCGATATCCTGCTGGTAGTAAAAATTCAGTGCCATTTGGCTTTGGCATGCTCTCCAAAGTTTTCCCTCATTTTTCTTCAGAAGTATGATCAAGCACTGTTTACCAACAAGCTCCCATATATACAATTCCCATTCAGTCTCTGGAATGAACTGTTTGGCCAGACTTGTGAAAGCAATCAGCGTAGCAAGGACAGGAAGTGGTTAAAGAGAATGTAAAACCTCTGAAGAAAAAGACCTCTTTTGTCCTCTGTTTGTATAGAACATACATAAGTATGTTAAAGAGTACAAAACCATGAAACCTCATCTCCCACATACCTATGAGAAAATTTTATTGGGTAGAAAGAAATAAAGCTTTCAATATTGAAACAAAATCATGTGAATAATGGCAAAAAGAATTGATTGTTCACTCCACCAATACCCTGAAGGTTAAGTGACATCAAGCAGGCAGAAGGATTTTTGATAGTATATAAAACTGTGAGGTTGAATATGAAATTAGTTCATTTTCTAAGAAAATTAAAAGTATGACCTATTTTACCTCTTCCATATATAGTACCTTCCCATAGATGTATGTAGTAAAAACATTCTGACTATGGAGTGAACCAGTTCAATAATGAAAAAGGTTCTTTTTAATATTCACCTAATCCCCACTAGTACAGAACATGACTGTCTATGGTCCTCAATGTACACATTCTTGTCAGATGGGAAAGAACTTTTATCCCTGTTCAAGAGTTAAGACCAAGAATCACAGAATCATAGAATCTTTTTTTTTTTTTTTTTTGAAAAGACCTTTAAGAGTATTGAATCCAAACACATTTGGATTCATAGGGCATTGAAACTGGAACTTAACTGAATTATGTGCTACTTGAAATAGATTTCAAGATACTTCTATGGGAGGTTACACAGCAAGTCTTGCCAGAGCAGAGAATTCAGCTTGTGTCTTCAGACACATGTCCTGATCATTCTCCTTTATATCCTCTGCATTGTCATTCATAGGAGCCAGGCTAGAAATCAGATTGACTCAGTCATAAGAGAGTATCAACACTTTGTTGTTTTCAACTCACCCTTTTTGCTTTCTCAGATTTTTTTGATCACACTTACTCATCAACTATTTAGAAACATCAGAAAGAATAATATTTGGCCAAATGAATCATGAACTCTTCTACACGTTGCTGTGATGCAAGAATTCTCTGATCGATTTCTGTGACAGTCAACAAAATTACTTCCACTAAAATTTGGATCAGGCTCTACTTATCGCAATCACAATTATATCAATATTTGGACTTTAATATGTTTGGGCTTTGTTTATGACTATTGATATGGTAGTATTTGACAAAATTATGTGTGTTAAAGCCTGAAGTACTATG
>NW_020956351.1:144856-169731 GCF_003031625.1 Empidonax traillii | reverse complement strand
CTGTGCCAGGGCTCTGCCTCTCCTGGATATCTTCAGCCCCTCACACTTGGGATCTTCAAACTGCTGAGCACGTATTAACTCCTTGATCTCAAATCATTTCTGTTACGACCCGGGAAGAAAGGAGGGAGACCTACACAGGGTGTGGGTCAAGGTATGTAGATGCTTTATTAGCATGGCTTCCCCTTTATATAGGGGAAGGAAGGAACATTCTAGAATTGTAAGTGTGAAGAAGACATATATAGGGAAGGATTAGGAGGGAACTCGCCTTAACATGGACAACATAGGAGGGGTCACATCTCAGTAAGGGATGAAGGGGCGAGGTAGAACCTTATATGGAACATCTGCACTGCAGCAGTGAACAACCAATCAGAATACAGTAAAAGGAGTAAACAGCTTAAGGGAATTTTTATAGAATCACAAAGCTACAAACTCAGGAAAATACAACAGACACTAAAACTCTCGCAACAGTCCATCTGTGTGTCAAAAATCCAACAGGTTTACAGCTCCTCTTCCTCTTCTATGTACTCTTATAGTGCTTTTTTCCATCTCTGGTATTGTTCTTCCTCATGGTCACCAACTCACACGTTTCACTTCTCCCACACAGATTCCCTGTGTTGCTGCCTCAGAATGATGATGGATTTGGCCTGTTCTTGTCTCTCAGTTGTCATTTTCTTGCTTACTGAATTTGGGATTTTTAGACGATCTCTAGGGATGGATGCTCGGTTTTGGAACAGAGTTTTATTTTAAATAATCCAGCTTCAGGCAGGGAACCCCTTTGTTAAAGCCCATTCAAATGAAGCCATTGAAAAAGGAATTCTCTGAGTCTTTTGCTTCGCAGTCAATGATACTATTTTGTAGTTTAGTTCATCTACATTTCCCTGATTCTCTCCCTCCCTGTTTTGGAGAGCTGAGTGATCTAACAACTTGAAGATGCACCAGGGGTGTATTCCTCTACTCAAGAACACAGTGTAGGAGAGAGGCAGAGTCATCTCCTCGGGGCACACGTACAAACACCGTGTCCCTGACCATCCCAGCCGTGTTTGGCAGTGGTGCTGCCATCGCCCTGGGCTGGCTCAGAGCTTCCAGCTCACACTCAGTGCAAGGGTTGCCTGCACATTTCTTGCTGGGTTCTGCTCACACCTTTGGCTGGTGTGAGCTCCATGTGGCTGCCTGGAGTGTGACCTCATGCCTCATCTGGTTCCTTGGTGACCCAGGTGCCCGGGCTCCACCTTGGAACTCCACTGTTGCCCAAGGAACTCGGCATTTGGATGCTGGGTCTGGGGTCATGGGGTGGTGGTGGGTGGCCCTGATGCTGGTGCTGATCCCCTGGAGGCCTAGAAACCCTGGCTTGTGGCTGTGGGTGGCCCTGGTGCCCTGCCTCCCTGGGGTGCACCCCTGCCTGTTCTGCTTTGGGCCCCCCAATCAGCGGGAACAGTACTGCCGTGACGTTACTGGGGCCTCTGCCGGCAACCCCAGATATCAGAAATGCCTAGAGATCTTTGCTGAGGTTCCTAAACAATTTGCCTCTGTCAGTGTGGGTATGTCATGGGACCCCAGGGACACCAAACCCAAAGGAATCCTGCCCAAGAACCTCCATCCTGACTGGCCCCTCTTTTCCATGGGTCCTCCATCCCAAGGAGGACCCCTACCCTGAACAGCACCCTACAATCCTCTGGGATTCCCCACTTCAGTCAAGGCCCTCACAATGATGCTGACCAGGATCCCAGGAAGTTGGAGACCCCAGGAACCCACCCCAGACAAGCATCCTTGGGACTCAGAATCATGCCAAGGCCTCCCATGTCCTGATCTGGACTCCAGGGACCTTTGGGAACCCCAGCCCTGCCTGAGACCCTGAGAGTCATCCAACCTTGACCAGGGAGTCCCCAGGGATACCTGACCCCAGGATCCCTAAACCCTGTTTGGAACTCCAGGAACCCCCAGAAACCCTCCAGACCTTACTGAAACTCCAACCCTAACCCTGTATACTGATTCCAGTGTTCCTGTACTGGTTCCAGGGGCAGGGCAGCATGAGGAACTTCGGGACATTGTCATGGATGCTTTGTACTATCTAGAGGAGCAAAAGGGAAAGAGTGAGCAGGGGACATGGGGCATGGGGCATGGGATGTGGAGGCCTTGAAGGGGCATGGGATGGAGGCGAAATATGGAGGTCTGGAGGCAGTAAAGGGATATTTGGGGAATCCTGAGGGTATATAGGCTTCAAGGTATACAGCTTCTTGGGGGATTTGAGGGGGTATTTGGGAATATAAGGGACTCCAGGATGGATATGTGGGGTTGAGGTGAGTTGTATAGGGGATCTGTGGTGTCTGGGAAGGGTTCATGGGGGTCCTGGGGAGGACACATTGTCTCATCTGGACATCTGGGTCACTCCAGAGTCCTTTGACACGGCCCTTGAGGAAACTGTCAGGACAATCTGGATGAAGCTCAGCCGGCTGGGGAAAGGTATGGGGCCAGTGGGGACCCCCACCCCAGGAACCCTTGTCCTAGAGAAACTCCCAGGGACTCCATCTGGGCTGGACAAGGGCTGAGCCCGTCCAGCTCATCGTAAAGATGTGAGTCCCCAAGTGTTCCCCAGTCTAACGCTGTTTCCACCCCACCAGTTCCAGCCTGCATCCCACCCTGTGGTGAGTGCCTGTCCCTCTGTCTTGCCCTTCCTTGTCCCCTAGTACATCTCCCATCCCACTGGGACCACCAAGACTCTCTTTCCCAGGATTCCAGCCAGCTGCCCGTGTCTTCCAGTGTGCTACCTGCCGCTTTGTGGACTGCGAGTTTTCCCTGGACTGCCCAGGTATGGGACCATGCCAGACTGTTGCATTAAGAGTAAGGAAATCTTCCCCAACTTAACCCCTTTTTTAGCTTCTTTTTGTACTATTTTTAATATTTTGGTGGAGCTTGAGTGGCTCCAGTCATGCCTTTGCATTTAAAGGTCCAGGCTAGAAAGATGCAGAGCGCGCACTCAGCAAGGGATGGTTGTACTTTGGGACTGGGTAACTGTTGAGATGGAGGTGTATTTGGTATTATAATGAGATGATAATGAGCAAAGTGCCTCCAAAGGACAGGACTCCCCACAAAATAAAGCAATTGCTAGCTCAGCAACTCAGGCTCCCAGGCTGGGTTCACCTGCCCCTGGAGCTGAGTGCCCCCAGGAGAACGCCCTGCATTTCTCACCGGTGCTCCCACCCTGAGCACACCTGCCAAGGTGTTCAGATTCCCACCCCTGCAGCCAGCGCAGGAGCACCATCCCCTCTGTCAGGGCACACCCAGGTGTGAGCTCACGTGCCTGGCAATGCTCCCAGTGCAGGACATGCAGACCTACACGGATGAAACCATCGTGCTGAGCTGTGACGTGCCGTTCGCCGTCCCCACCGGCCTGCCCGTCACCTGGATGTTTGTCCCAAATGTGAGTTGCACGTGAGCGTGGAAGGGTGTGAGTGGACATTCTGGGGGGGGGCTGGGCATGGGTAGCCAGGCCTGCACACACACACACACACACACACACACACGCACACGCACAGAGCTGTTTGCTTGGTGTGAGGTCTCTCACAGGTACAGGTACTGCTGCAACCATCTGCTGGAAGCAGCAGCTGTGAAAGCACAGACAGAGGGCAGGTCACTTGTGTGTTTGAAGATTTGCGTGGGCACAGGTGGAGTCATAAAATTAGAGGATAGTTTGGGTTGGAAGGGACCTTAAAGCTCATCTCACTCCACCCCCTGCAATGGGTAGGGACACCTTCCTCTAGACCAGGTTGCTCCAAGCCCCGTCCAACCTGGTCTGACTGAACAAGTTGTGTTTCTTTAAAAAGGAGCCTGTGCAGGAGTGAGGGAAAACGTTAAGAGGTGATTTTAGATAATGGATGACGGGCAAGCTCTGGGTGATGCCCATGTGTTAGGAAAACAAATTAAAAATTTAGGGCTTTTGATATACTTTAGTGCTCTCAGACCTGGAGGGGGAAGTTAACAAAGCCTGGAAGAGAAATTTACTGTTGGGAACAGAACACCAGGACTGCAGAATTTATAAACCACATAGACACGTTACATAAACCAGAGATGCCCTATCTGGGAAAAAGATAATAGAAAGACTGAAAATGTGGACCAATTATCATAGAATAATAATTCGCTTAGAGAATTATATAATGTGTAAGCCAATGTGTCCACTGTGGTTGTGCATGGCTGTGTGCACACACGGGGCACAAGGAGAGTGTGTGGGATGGGATGTGTGTGCACTCGTGTGCTGTCCCGTGTGCCTGGTGGGCTGCGCTGATGAATCCCACCCCCACGCCCCAGCTGCGCACGCAGGACATATCGCTGTTCAAGGAGCTCAAGGGGAATCCAGAGAAGCCCTTCAGCCTGACCATCGAGGAGCCCTCTCCAGGAACCGTCGCCTGTCGCCTGGGGGAGGTTTCCAAGCCCTTTGTCCGCAAGTTCTTCTACCTCAATGGTGAGCCCCGACACTGGAGTGCCCTGGGGGCAGGGAGCAGTGCCCTGGGGGGGAGCTGAACCCCAGACACCTGGGCCCATGGGAGGGGGTGCTTGGGGGTGTTGGCAGGGTGCCAGGACACATCAGTTCATGGTGTGAGCTGGAGCAGGCATTCCCTGATCCCTGGCTCCTCTGGGGACACTGGGGCGTGTGGGTTGGAGCAGGGACCCCCAGACAGCGAGGTCTGTGGCTGGGGCAGGTGCTGCAGGGCCCTGTGACCTGAGGTGCCGGTGTCCCCACAGTGTCAGAGGGAAGCGTGGAGGAAGAGAGGGGGCTCCAGGCTGTGTTCAATACTGTGCTGCACTGGCTCCACAACGAGACCCCCGTGCACCCCATACCAACGATGGGGCTGGCACTGGCAGTTGCCTCCCTGGCGTTCGTGCTGCTGCTGGTGTGAGTATTGCTGGCCTGGTAATCTGTACCCTCGAAGTCCCCATGGCTTCTGGGGTCCCTCACAGAGCAGCAAGGGACTCCCAAACTCCACGGGATTCTCAGTCACTTGGGATTCCCTGCAAGTGGGAGGGGACCCAGGTGTCCCAGGGTCAGCCATAGACTGCCAGGACTCCAAAACTCACAGTCCCCTGGGACTTCCATTGTCCTCTGGCCCATTCCAGGATCTCCCCCTTGCATCCAGGATCACTCCAGGCTGCCTTGCTTCCGACAGATTCCCTAATTACCCCTGAAACCCTGAAACTTTGCCCTGTTTTCCCTAGAACCCCCACTGTCCCTTTGGGGGCCCCAGTTACAGTTAGTTGTCCCAGTTACCCTCATGGTCCCACTCCTTCACCCTCAGAGCCATCAGCTGCTCCAAGGGCCCCCCAGTTGCCCCTTGAGCCCCTCAGATGCCCCATGTGTACCCACTGCCATCCTCACATCCCCTGATGGGAATATAAGGTGTCTTCCTGGCTTCCCCTCTTTCTTCATCCCTCCTTCTCTCTTCCAGGGCCATATGTCAGTGTGTCCGCTGGATATCCCACAGACATGAACAACAGCGTACCCTGGAGGATTCCAGATCCCTGAATTCACCCTTGGGACCTTAACACATGGATTCATTTCCAAGGACCAACATTTCTGCAGTTGTTTTTTTTTTTTGTGCTGGATGTGCAAATGGAAACAGTCTAGAAACAGAAATACAGAGTTCTGAAAAGCTGGATTATGCTGGTGATAGAAATCTGGAGTTCTTTGGCTTGCAGACAGGAAAGCTGGGTACTGGAGACAGCATTTTTCTTTTCATGGGTGGACATTCCAGCTGCAGAGCTGTCAGTTCTGGTGATGGTGGAGGAGCCTGAGCTGTGGCCCCCCGGCTGCAGCCCAGCCTGTCCTGCCCTGTTCTGACCCCAGTGAGGACCTGCTCCTCCTGCAGGTGTCCCCCATTTCCTTCTGTGGGCACCCACATCTCCTCTGTTTCCCTCATCAAACACTCAAATCTCCTCTGTTGCTTTCAGTATCTGTCTGGTGCTGACTTCGCCCCTCTGGGCACTCTCACATCCCTCTTTTTCATGACAAGTACCCTCAGATTCCATCTGTTACCCTCCACTGATGCTCCAATCCCACTATCCATTCTGTGGGTGCTCAGTTCCTATGGGTTCCATGATGATGTCCCTCCCAGCCCCTCTGTGCACCCTCGTTTCCCTCCACTTTCCCTCCATACACAGTGAGGTCCCCTCTGTTCCCTTCATGCTCAGATTCCTGTTGGCTGCCCTCCATCCACCCGGTTTCATTCCAATCCTGGGCAGACACTTGCTTTCCTCTGCAGCCACCATCCTTTGTGACCAGTCTCCCAAATCCAGTGCCCAGAGGCCACAGCTGTCTCATCTGTCTTACAGAAACCTTTCATCAGGCCCATTCAGCTGCCCCCTTGCAGGTCAGGACTGTGGCCCACTGGGGAGTCAAGACATCTCCTTCCCCCAGATGGAAACCCCTTGCTCCAGAAAGCACCAGCTGCTCCAAACACTGTCCCACAATTCCCTGGAAGTCTTGGGGCCCCACCCAGAGCCACGCTGGGTTTGACAGGAGCAGATTAAACAAGAGCCCCTTGACGTGGCAGCACCTGCTGCAGTGGTGGGAGGCAGGGACAGCCCCATGTTTGCTCTCCACCTGTGACTGGTGACTGTGAAGTTCAAGTGTTTGTTCTCTGAGCTGCACTCTTCAAAGTTCCCAAATACGCTGTTACCAGGGGAAATTCCATCCAAGTCACTAAGCACTCACAGAAGAGACCATTCCAGGGATTCTTGCTGGCACGGCGATTATTTTCTTTGCAGCTTAGGGACCTGTGCACTCAGAACCACGGGCACCTCCACCTCAGCTGGTATTTTATGAGGGCACAAAGGAAATCAACCTGATCTCCTCCTCCAGGAGAAAAGCAGGGCAGGACCCGCTCAGCCCGCCCACTGCAGGAGGCACTACAAATGCCTCTGTTCCACCGGCTGCTCCAGAGCTCTGCGCTCCAAGAGCATTCCCACCTGGAGCCATGGGTGAGTACAGGGCTGGGAAGGAGGGGGGTCCTTGCCAGCAGTGGTAGAGTGTAGGTAGGGCAGCCCAGCAATAGGGAGAGGCTCCATGCACACTGATGGGGAGCAGTGGCACCAGTGCCCTCCTTGGAGCACTAGCAGCCTGTCCCCTGCCTTCTGGCTCACCCCAGCCAGTCCCCTGCTCCAGGGTCCAGGAGTGAAACTTGGCTCAGTCGGTTGTTGGGTGCTTTGCTCCACCCAAAACTACCCTGTGCTTGACTTGCTGGGAGCAGATCAAGGGGAAAAGGCAAGGTTGCCTACCCCTTGGGCAAGCCTTTCAGCTTGCAGGAAGCAGCCTGATGCTGCCCAGCATTCTTGGTGCTCTCCTGCACCTCACGGGGCCGTGTTAATTGTGGTGCTGGAGCCATGGGATGTCCAGTCTCTCTGCAGGGATGGTCCTGTTTCATCTTTTCTCCATCTTGTCCCTTTCTAGCAGCCCAGTGCCTTCTGCTCCTTGCTTGCCTGCTGCTCTTGGCTGCTCCAGGCCACTCTGTGCACACAGAAACCCTAAACATCTTCAAGAAATCTCCCTCCAATGCTTCGGCAAGTGCTCTGAAGAAAACCAGTAGGTAGCATCCCGTGGGCATCTGGTGTGGTGTGGCTGTGTACAGCCAGCTCTGTGTGGGAAAAGGCCCTGAACCATCCCCTGCTCTGGGATGGAGGATGGTGGAGATGCACCTAACAAAGGCTGCAGTGTCTGTGTGTGTGTGTGTGTGTATGCACTGTGCAGGCTGGGAAGGGTTTCTGTGTGTGCTTGAAGAGGTCATTTTTCCCCCTGTTCCCTCAGTCACGGGCAGGGGCAAGGTCCTCTTCACCTTCCTCCCAGCATGACCCTGTTGCAGTGGCACAACCCCTTTTTCAGGAGACCTAGAGATGCTCTGTAGTGCCCATATTCAGTCCCTTGGCCTCGTACCAGCATAGCCAAGAAAGGTCTGGGACCTTTCACTGGGGCTGGTGCCCCTTATGGAAAAGGAATAGAGAGTTGAGGACAACCCACTTTCACCTCCAAACCTCTCTAGGCTGGGAGAGCTGATTATGCCCCAGGTGCTCTGGGCAGTTGTCCCTCTCTCCTGCCCCTGGGTGAAACAAGGTCTTGTCCTGTTGTATCAGCTTTTGTTCAGTCCCCTTCTGTCCTGCCCCAGGTTGGCCCAGGGACTGCAGTGAGGTCCCTGCTGGCAGCCCCAGCGGTGTCTACATCATCCAGCCCACAGGACTGCACCCTATCATGGTGTACTGTGAGATGGGTGAGGCAGATGGGGGCTGGACTGTGATCCAGAGGAACCGGCAGGACACGGATATCACCTGGAACGAGTCCTGGAGCACCTACAAGCACGGCTTTGGGAATGTGCACACCGAGTACTGGCTGGGCACCGAGAACATCCACCAGATCACCAGGCAGAAGGTCTACCAGGTCAGGTTTGTCATCTGGGATGCTTCAAACAACAAGAGGTTTGCAGACTACAACCTGTTCAGCGTGGATGATGAGTCCCAGGGCTACAGGCTGAGGCTGGGGGCGCACTCGGGGACAGCAGAGGATGCCATGGATTCAGATAATCCCAGGAAAGTCCACAACAACATGAAGTTCTCCACAAAGGATCGGGACCAGGACACCTACAGAGGGAACTGTGCCTCCCGCTATGGGGGCGGGTGGTGGTACTCGGCGTGTTACTCCGTGCGGCTGAATGTCAGGGGGAGCATCACATGGGGCAGGCTGTGCAAGGGGAACTGCAAAGCCTCTGCAATCCTCATCAAACCAGCTCCCTACCACTAGAACTCCTTCCCTCCTCTGCTCCCCCTGGGCACATGGCCAGGCCAGTGCCCTGCGGGGCCCGTTTGATGATGGGGGCTGGGGGTGAGTAGGGTTGTTCCTCTATATCAAGAGCTGCTTTGTTTTCCTCTTATCCTGAAAAATAGCAAAGTTCCCTGCTCTGTCTCTGGCCATTCACCTACAGTGGGTTTTGGGGGATCATTATTAGCACACATGTTTATAAAAACTGCAGTGTCCAAGCATTTTCCTTCTGGGGACAAAACTGTGCTCAGAAACTTAAAACCCTCCTGGTCCAGCAAGGTCTTACTCTCCCTCTGCTTTGTGGGTATAGATGTTTTCAGTAGAAAAATATCCATCACTAGCTAACCTGACCTACACTGCACTGAGCCCCGGGCAGACCATATCTGCACCACAACCCTGCTGCAGTCTGTATTCACCCTGCCAAATAAAATCACTTTCAGATCTGCATAGGTATCCTTCATTTGTTTGGGAACTCCTTGCAACTGCTCCCAGTTTCCTGCCAGGAGCAGACTTGAGGCTCCTGGTACAGCAGGAAACTGTTTTCAAAGGGAAATTTTTTCATAAGACTCAAGCAAGGAATTAAAGACACAACTTTCACTTAATGAAGGGAGTTGGATTCCAAGGTGGAGATCTTTCAGAAAGGGAATGCATTAGCACATGGTCAGTAACAAGCACTGAGGGTGGGAGGGAAGCGTCAGGTCAGTTCAACCCTGCCAGCCATGACCTGGAGCTCACCATGGAGCAGAGGCCAGGCCAGCATCATCCTGCCTCATTAACCTTGTGAACACTGGGAGGGAAATGGGAGAGTGAACTGGCAAGAAAGGAACAACAGCACTGCAAGGCCACACAGTACCACATGGTCGGTATGTCTGGGCAGGTGTAAGATCCCTGACGTGGCAGGGATCCCGCAGTTTCAAGTTTTTGGATCAGCTTGGGTCTGTATGGGCTTGCTCCAGTGTGGTGATATCTCCATGCGCTGGATAGCTCAGCAGTGGACACGGTACCTGTGATGTGGTCTCCCAGTACTGAGAAGAAGGAGTCTCCCAGGTGCTGGGGGATGCCTTGCTGGCTGCCCTCTCGCTAACAGAGCCCAGGAATGCAGCTCAGCATCCCTCAGGGCTGGCTCAGGGGCAGAGTGCTCTTTACCAGCAGCCCAAAGCCCTTCTGCCCAGCCTCTCCCCTCACATTAGGTTGTACATCCAGGCTGGAGCACCAACAGCTTCTTAAACCAGCAGACATCTCTCTCAGTCCAGGAATGTTACTCTCAAGTCAGCTCCAGCTGGGACGCGTCTCTCAACCAGCAGCACCCTCACATACCTCCATCTCCCCGTGCAGCAGTGCTGCCTGCCCTCAAGTGCCACCAGGGCAGCCAAGGAATGCTCCTCAGGAACTCCACAACTCCTCAGGAACACAGCACTGCTCCTACACCCAGCTCTGCAGGGTGCCCTGGGGCCTGAGATAGAGACCTTGCTTGGCTCCAGAGCCCCATGTTGTTCAGCATTCCCAGACACAAACCTTGCTCAAGCTCAGCTTTTCTCCCAAGGACTAAGGAGAGGAACCATGGGTTCTCTCAAGCCCAAAGTTAAAAATTCCCTCCATTCCAAGGGAGCTCCACAGACACATTCTCCCTTTGCAGCAGAGAACAGTGGGACTGACTGACTTACACACATCGCTCACACCCTCAAGGGAGCCCTCTGCCCTCTCCACACTCCAAGCTGTGGTGGTTTCTTCCCTTTCCCAGCACAGAGCAACCCCCAGCCATGGACAGTGGCAAACTGGGAGCAAAGGGGTTCGCAAGGTATGGGCTTTGCTGGTCCTGTTGACTAATTGTAGCCTTACAGCTACAGTCCAGTGCACAGTAACTGGAACAAACAAATTGGAAGGAATATTGCCCAATACACTTTACTTTCCCCCAGGTCTGCCTCCCTAAATACTGGACAGAGAGATCCCCCCACACCTAGATGCAGGTAGACACGAGGCAGCACCATCTGGCTCCAGGGTTTATTGCAGCTGATTCCTCCCACCGTGGGTAGCAGAGCTGTGGGGGGAGCGGGGCCCGGGGAGGGAGCGGGGCCTGAGCAAAGCGGGGTCCACCGACTGCGCGGGGCAGGGAACCGGCACCGTGTCCCCCTCCCCAGGACGGGGGCGGGCACACCCACCCCAAACCAGTGCCCGTGTGCCCAGGGCTCCGGGCGATGGCTCCTGGGCCCCAGAGCCGCTGTGTTTCGGCTGGTGAGGGTGCAGGAGCTGCGGGCAGAGCGCTGGGACTCGCAGGGGACAGTGGGCAGGCACGGGAACGGGGCACTGAGCTGGGGATGGTGGCACCCCCCCACTGCCGGGGCTCTGGGCGCTGCAGCACGGTCAGCACACGTCAGTGGGTTTGACCAGGATGAGGGAGGACGCGCAGTCACCGTTGTCGCAGAACCCCGGCCAAACGATGTAGTTTTTGGCATTGAGCAGCACGTTCTGGCAACGGTTGTACCACCACCCCCCGTAGCTCTTGGCACAGTTCCCGCTGTACTGGTCCTGGTCCTTGTCCACCGTGCTGAACTTCATGTTGTCGTGAATGCCCCCCTTCTTGGGGTGGTAGAGGGTCAGGTAGTCGTCCCCATCACCAGAGTGCCGGCCCAGCCTCAGTGGGTACCCGCTGTCCTCGCTCTCCACTCTGAAGATGTCGTACTCGGCAAAGTGGGTGACGTTGGTTTTGTCCCGCACGACGAAACGCACCTTGTAGGTGCCCTGCTGGGTCAGCAGGTGCAGGTACTCCGTGCCCAGCCAGTAATCGGCGTGCACGTTCCCAAAGCCGTACTTGTAGGTGGTCCAGGACTGCTTCCAGTTGAGCTCAGTGTCATGAGAGTTCCTCTGGACAACAGTCCAGCCCTTGCCTTCGGTGTCCATGTCGCACCAGACCACGCGTGGGGGGGACCGGGCCGGCTGGATGACGTACACCCCGCTGGGGCTGTTCTTGCGGAGGTGGCTGCAGTCCGGGGGGAACCCTGAGGCTGCAGCAGCAAAAACACGGGTTGAGGTGGGAGAGAGAAGGATCATGAGCCTGTAAGGGTAACAAGGTGCTCCTGCAGGGCAGTGAGAACTCGGGACAAAAATGGGTAGTTCTGCCTGTGTTTTTTTCACTGGCTCATGCTCAGGGAATCCAGAAAAGTCTCTCTAAGCCAGTGACCTCTGTAAGAGCCCTGGAATCTATTTCTCATGGTTTGCTGTTTCATTTGGAGCCTTCATTGGACATCATTGGCATCTGGCCAGGAAAGAACGGGAAAAAAATCCTCCAGATGCCAGTGGTGTCCTCCAAGTATATCTGGCCCACACACAAGGCCCTTGATATATTGAGTTGCAGCTCTTGCAAGGATGAGAAGTGTCCAAAATGCTCCACTGGATGGCGATATGCAATGAGAATTTATGTTATCTCTGGGGGTCACAGCATTGAAAAGGAAGGCTCAGTTCTGCCGTAGTCTCATAGGGATCTCTTCTCCCAGCTTGTTACAGTTTATCTGATCTGTCATGACTTACTGGACAAACTAATTTACTGTCTAATTTGTGTTTCTTGGTTGTGTCTGATGGGAGACAATTTGCTGTGGGTAATTCCAATTCAACCCCTGAAAATCTATTTTACTCAAGCACTCAGGTCTTGCAGGAACTCCAGCCCTCCCTTGCAGGGAGTAAGGGAATGCTCCTAATCCAACAAGAGCAAAACAAAAAGCCAAATAGCTGGGAGGATCTCTCGTAGAACTGAGGTTCACAGTCATGGCAGAGCAACCCTGCCAAGGTGTTTGGGCAGGAACCTGTTGGTTTCAGCATGGAGCCACCAAAGGGGTGAAGGTGGCTTGGCAGGAGTCAGGCTGCACAAGCCATGGCCCCGGGGGTTGTGTGTGTGATGAGTTCCTGTGCTGTGCATCCCCCTGGGTGTTTGCTGACCTTCCCTAGCACACACAGCAGACTCAAGAGTCAGCGCTGAGCCAGGGAGAACCTGTCCTGCTCTGTCCCTCCATGCCCAGCTCGTGCCCCCCAGTGCCCCCTACTCACCACTCCGGGGGCTGGCAGTGGGTACGGCTGGGCCAGCGCTGGCACAGAGGAGAAACATCGCCAGCAGGGTGGGCAGGAGGACAAGGTCCCGGTGGAGCTGGTGTGTCCCAACCTGGAGCCCTGGGGAGGAGAGTGCCCATCACCACCAGGATCCCTGGTCAGCCCCCAGCATGCTCAGAGCAGGGAAGGCAGAGCCAGGGCTCAGTCAGGAGCAAGGGGCTCCCGGGCTGGTGGGAACTGCAGCTCCAGGGCAGGCTCTGCCCTGCAGGGCTGAAGCAAGGTGAGAAATGTCTTTGTTGCCTCCTGAGCAGCTCCTTCCCTACACCACACGGCAGCCTGCAGTTTGTTCTTGGAACCTACAGCCCAAGAGAGGGCAATGACACAGGTGGATTGCCAGGTGGGGAGGAATCACAAAAAACAGCTCTTTTTGGAGTAATCATGCTTATTTCTTTTATATAAGCCACTCCAGCCCAACCACAGATAGAAGGAAACTAAGCCTAAGGATGGGTCCTACTGCCCAGGTGCCAGCACCCAAGCAGACAGGAGAAATCTCCTGGGCCCCCACAGGGACAAAACCCCAAACCCTCTGTGCTGACCACCAGCACCCCTCTACATCCTGCACTCGCTCGGCTCCTGGGGGAGACGCCACCATGCCTGGGGCAGGACCCCTGTGTAGCCACATGTGCCACATGATTTGGTTGGGAAGGGAAAAGACCGAGGTGAAAACCTAGGTCTGCACCTTAACCTGCATGGGAACACATGGCACAGCTACCCCAGGGCAGCCACAGGCGTGTGTGTTGTTTGGTGCTTTGGTCTGGCATCCCTCCTGCTGGAGTCCTGCTCGTCATCTCCGTGCCTTTGCGTACTCACCCCGTCAGGTCTCGTTTGAGCCCAGCACCACACAGGAGTGAGGTGTCCCTGGGCAGGTCACTCACCCATCACGACAGCACGGCTGCGCAGAGAGCGGGAACCCGGCGGTGCACCCTCCCACGCCGAGCTGTCCACGCTGGCTTTATAGGCACTGCACACACCCACGTATGTTCACACTCATCAGCTCTAGAGGCACTTGCAGATTGTGACCCGAGCAGTTTCCAGATCCCATGACAGCAGAGCTGAGGGGAGGGAGGCATGCCCTTCCAGCCAGAGAGGTACAGAATAGCCCCCTCCACGCTGAGGGATTTCAGTTGTTGACTGTCCCTACACAAACACTACATGTGAATTGCCCTCCTGGAGCACATTCTGGAGAGCCAGGATCAAAGTGAAGTGGAGAGACCCAGCTGTTTAAGGACATACACTTAGAAACCAGCAAAGGAGGAGAGGTCTCCTGTGTGCCCAGTCCCAAAGGTGACCTTGGAAAGGTGAGGACAGGTCCTTAAGAGAGTGCCAGCTTGCTAACTTTCCACTGGCAGGTTTCAGGATCAGCACTGGGCTGGAGCTGCTGTCCAGCAGCCAGAGCCACTGCAGACATAGTGTTCCCTGGCACCCCAGTCTGTGTGCTCTGAGCAAGGGCTCCAGGTAACAAACAGGTTCCTGTGTGGTTCCTTTGCCACTCTCCTTCCCACTCCCTGTCCTTGGCCTGGTGAGACCCTGCAGATCCACCCCCAGCCCCAGAAATGTCGACCTGGAGTTGCACTGTCTGTGGGAGCAAAATGCTCTTAGGACAGACACTTTGGGAGGGCTCTTGTTCATACCAGGAGGTGTAAGCAGCTCCATCACCTTATCAAATTTAAGAGGATAAAGATGTGGCCCTTCTACTTCTCCTCTGCTGATTTCTGGCCAGATGTCTTCTTCTGGCACAGCTCCACACTCACTGTTCACAGCATGTCAAATTCAAGATGAAGCTCCCACCAAACTTTCCGTATTGTGGGTGCCCACATCAAGCAGTGCCACTTGCAGGTCTTGATGGACAGCAGCATCCAGACCTCTCCAAGGTAAGACAACCCTAGTAAGGAATTCCTGGATGGACAGGACAAGAGAAAGTGGCCTCAAGTTGCACCAAGGGAGGTTTAGATTGAATTTTAGGAAAAATTTCTTCATGGAAAGAGTTGTCAAGCACTGGAACAAGTTGCCTGGAGGAGTGGTGGAATCACCATTGCTTGAAGAGTTCAAAAAACGTGTGGATGTGGCATTTGAGGACATGGTTGAATGATGAACAGAGTGGTGCTGGGTTGACCTTTAGACTTAATGATCTTAGAGGTCTTTTCCAACCTTAACAATTCTGTGATCCTGTGATCAACTTCCATCTGAACCCTTTGATGTCACCACTGCTTGCTTGATGAAAGGCTGGGAGCCCTTGTCCACAGCCTCATTTAGTTTGGGAGAATGATAAAAGCTTATGGAGTTTATGGTGGGAGAAAGGCCCAAGCTGCTCAGGGAAGAACCCTTTCTGGGGGGCAGGGGAAGTGGGGGACTTAAGGGCTCTCATGGGCTTCCCCAAAGCTAATACAGCACCTCAGGGTGCCTGTGGCAGGACTCACAGGCAGACTGCTGCTGGGCAGCCACCTCTGGGATCACTGCTGGCAGCAGGAACACAGGCCCCACGGGAGTTGGACTCGGTGATCCTGATGGGTCCCTTCCAACACAGCATATTCTGTGATTCCATGATTCTATGGAGAGGAAACCAAGGCAATGGCCAAAGCAGCAATGAATGAATGACTTGAATGGGCTGTTTAGGGTCACACCTGGGCAGTTGTGAATGTCAAGGACTGGAGGTCCCACAACTTCTCTTTGTTTTTTTTCAGTTTTTGAACACCCTTGGGCTGATTTATATATATATATATATATATATATATATATTTTATATATATATATAATTTCCTCCTGTTCCTTATGTCCATTGACTCTCATTCTACCCTGTGCACCTCCAAGGAGAGTCACAGATGGGTGATAGATTAATTTAGGTTGGGAGGGACTTCTATAGGCCATCTAGTTCAGTCCCTGCTCAGTCAGGTTCTTGTCCAGTCAAGTCTTGAACACCTCTAAGGACAGAAATCCCACAGCCTCTCTCTGGCCACCTGTCCCAGTATTTGACCAACTTCACGTTAAAGAAAGTGTCTATTTGTTAATGGACTTTCCATGTTCTGACTTAGATAAATTGCTTCTTATCTCACCACCATGGACCTCCTTGAACAGTCCAGCTCCCTGTTTTCTGTGTCCTCCCACAAGACCATTGCCATCAGCGATGGGACCTCTCGGGTGCCTGTTCTTCTCCAGGTGGAACAAGCCCAGTTCTCTCCAATTCTGAAACATCCTGAGCCCCAGGCTCCCAGCCAGTCTGGTGTTCTCCAGGCTTGCTCCAGCCTGTTTCTTGCAATGAGGGGTCCAAAATAAGACACGGTGCTCTGAGGAGCCTGACTCCACCTGCTCCTCACCATCCTGCCCAGGTAGCTGTAGGCAGCCACAAGATCCCACCTCTGCCTTCCCTTCTCCAGGCTGGATAAGCTCATCTTTCTCAGCCTCTCCACATATGCCATGTGCTCCTGCCTCAGCTGTCCTGGGGCTCTTAGCTGGATCCTTCTGGAGCTGAAGCCACTGCTCTGCACAGTGGACCCACACACACAGCATTCCAGCTGCTGTCTCACCCATGGAAAGGAATAATCCCTTCCCTCACCCTCCTGGCTGTGTTTTTCCAGATGCAGACTGGGATGGAGTCACAAACAGATCTGTGGTTCTTTCTGTATTAGACACTGATCAAGGCCAGGTTGGACGGGGTTTGGAGCAGCCTGGTCTAGTGGAAGGTGCCCCTGCCCATGGCAGGGGGTGGAATGAGATGGTATTTAAGGTCTCTTCCAACCCAAACCATTCCAGGATTCTGTGATTTTATGAAGTTTACACTGAACAGGAGCTGGGTCTCAGGACATACCTGGGAGTTCGGAGAAATCCCCTCTGTGGCCTTTCTCCTGTCTGCTTTGCACACCCTAATCCCAACATGGGCATCCTGGAAAAGGGGCCTGGGGGCTGGATGCTGTTGGAGAAGCTCTGCTGAGGGCCTCAGCCTGGTTGTGCTCATACCTGCTGTTGGGCAGCAGCACAGCAGGGCAGGCACAGGAGTGTCCATGACCAGCTGGCCACACTGCAGGGACACAGCCTGTGACAAAATTCCAGCCCACTCTGCCACAGGTTCTGGCTGTCCAGCCCAAGCTGGATGCTGGGGCACAGGAATCTTCATAACTCAGAACACCGTGGGCATCAACCCCTGGGAAAAAGGAGGTCAGGTGTTTTCTGTAAGACATCCACGGTGTAGGCACTCCTGGAGCAGAGAAGGGCTCAAAGTGAGACCATTTTACATCAGTGTCACGTCACGATGCCCAAAACTCCAGCTCGTGATGGTGCCAGGGGGGCCACGGTGTGTGTTGTGCAAGGGGCAGTGCCGTGGGGGGGGGGGGGGGGGGGGGGGGGGGGGGGGGGGGGGGGGGGGGGGGGGGGGGGGGGGGGGGGGGGGGGGGGGGGGGCAGGGGTGTCAGGAGGCAGCTGGAGTGGCACTTTTTGAAGTTTGGGGCACAGTTTCCCAGGAACATTGGAGTACCTCTTCCCTGAAGGGTCTGTGGGGTCCCCAGGGGCTGTTGAGCTCAATGCCGGCTCTGGACAGAGCGATTTACGCTCAATGTTTGATTTCCATCCAGAAGGGGAATGTCACCCGGGTGTTTACTCAGCAGTTAAACTGTGCGGAGGTGCCCCAAGAACGTCGTTCCCTGGGGAAACCCTGCCAAGGCAGGGGGGCAGCCGGGTGCTGTAAATTGTGGTTATTTTGAGGCGTTTGCTTATTGGCACTGAATTATTTGCTTTGCCTCTGAAGAAAGCTCTTCACCTGTGTGAGACGCAGACTTTGTTGTGTGAGGGCTGATCACTTGATGGTGGAGAGCAAATAAGCCCTAAGCCACTGGTCTCGTTGCCAAGCAGAGGACAAGTGCTGTGGTTTGGGTCTCGTGCCTCCACCCCCTCGCCTGATCAGCCCTATAACTTTCAGGCTGGACACCCCTCCAGCCAGGCCAAAACCGCCTGGCTCTGTGCTCCGCAGGGTCCCCGCAGAGACGGCATGGGTGAGTGTGGGGTGGGATGGGATGGAGTGGGATGGGATGGGATGGGATGGGATGGGATGGGATGGGATGGGATGGGATGGGATGGGATGGGATGGGATGGGATGAGATGGCAACTCTGTGTGTGGCTGTGGGTCACAGGGCACCCCAGCACTTTGTCTGCTTCAGGGGTCCCTCCTCCCCACACCCTGAACATCCCAGTGCCGAGTCCACCGCCTTGTCTGAGCCCGCTGCGCCTTGGGTTGGGAACTTGGGCAGGAGCCTGCACGCTCTGCTCTACTTCAAGGCTGTACCAGTGTAGCTCTGGAGTGCCAGAAAGCCCATTTTACAATCCTCATATTTATCATTCTTTGCAATTTTCAGTTCTCCAAGGAAAGTTGTTAAATATTCTAGACTAGAAAATGGATGCCCCACTCTGATAAATTATTCTGATAAATTTTCTGTTATTTTACTTAGGTTTAATATTGCAAAAAGTGTGCTGGTTTCCCCTGCTGCTCTGAACAAGAACAGACCAGAGCAGCTGGCTACATATGGAAATTTTCAAGTAGCCACATAACTGACATAAGCACACCAAGGGCATAATTTCCCCCAGCCAGGCTGTAATTCCTGAAGGGTCTGTGCTGCCATTCACTGTCTGCTGCTTTGCACACACACGGCTCTGCCTGGGACTTGTCCCACCCAGACACCCGGGGTCTTACTGCCCACAGCCCCGAGGCAGTCCCAGCTCAGACAAGGTCAGTGTGTCAGGGGAGTGTGATGGGAGCTGGCAAGAGAGGGGATTCCTCCTTCCATGTTCACCCTGCTTGTTATCTCCAGCCTCGAGTCTTGGGTTTTACAGAGATTTCTGATGACAGGCACTGTGGGTTTGGACAAGGTTTTGGCACTTCTTCTGTCTCAAAAACCACCTCAGCAGTGCCACCACTAGTGACTCCTGCTAATGAGTAGGGTGTCTCATATAAATGAGCTGATCTACAAGAGGCTCATGGCTCCAAGGGGGACCTCTACACAGAAAGAGTTTTATTTTCCTGTTTTACTCAGCAAGTAAAGGAATAATCCAGTGAGATTCGTGGCTCTCTAATTGAAGAGTTATGATCTCTTTCTTCTTTTTCCAATCTCTTCCCATTTCAGCTACCCAGTGCCTTTGTCTCCTGCTTCTTACCTGCCTGCTGGCCCTGGCAGCATCTCTTCCTGACCTTGACATAAGAAACTTGTACCTCCTCAATGGCACGATGGACGACATCATGAATGCTCCTCCAGAGTCCCCCCAGCCTGGTAAGTGTCCAGTACAACAAGGAGAGGCAAATAAGGTCCTGATCCTACACAGATCCCAGGAGAAGGGACAGGTTTGGTCCTACTGGCAGCAAGGCCAAGACAAGGGTCATGTGCTCTTCCTTGAAGAAATAGGGTTAAAGATGTTCACAGTGTGTTTTAAGGACATGAAGAACAGCCCCCACCTCTGGAAATCACGAGGTCAGTGGAGAACTCAATTCAAGGCAGACCTCAATACAAAGAGGAAATAAATGAAGTTAATACAAAGAGTGCAAGCAGTGGCACTGGTGGTGGTGGCAACCAGGTGGTGGCACAGAGTAACCTGCATATGCCAGAGTAAGTTGGAGCAATGAGGAAGCCTTCAAGAAATGCTCCTGGAAAAAAAAAAACAAAAAAACAAACAGGGGCTGTGGATGGGACGTGGCACAACAGAAAGTGCTGGTTCCTTTCCAAGGCAGAAGGATGAATTCCTGGCAGAAGAACTCAAAGTCCAGGTATTTGGTGCTGGTTTCACATCAGCTGTCAGGAAACTGCCAACACAGGGAGCCTCATGACTGAGACAAGAGCTTGGGCTTCAGCAGGAACTGCAAGTCTGAGGAGAGAGAGAAAACGTGCTCTGGACTGCACAGTGCTCTCAGGCAGGTGGTGTGATTTTAGGGTTGTTCTGTGCAGGGCCAGGAGTTAGACCTTATGACCCTTGTGGGTCCCTTCTAACTTGGGATATTCTGTGAACCTGTGATCTCTCACCCACAGCACTGGTAGCGTGCTCTGAAAATAGCAGCAGCATGAATGCAAGCTGGGTGAGCAGGGAGGCATGCCAGGCAAGACAGGCCAGCATTCCAAGTCTTGTCTTGGGGAGGAGTGCATCCAAATGGATGGGGGATGAAGGCAGAGAGGAGCAGGGCGAGACTGTGGCTCACAAAATGAACAGGAGTGAACAGCTTCATATGGCTGCAGAGAAAGTCAATGCCATGGTAAGAAAGTCCTCCAGACCATGCCACATGAGTGTTTCCCACCCCACACAGGTTCAGGCAGTGGAGAGAGTCAGAAGGAGTCAAAAAGACAGTCAGCATCAAAACTCAGAGAGTCAAAAATCTGGCAAGCTGACTGTGTCAGGAATGGGCTTATACACAGTGTGCAAGAGCCATAAATTAAACACTTCACGAGGGAGGGGGTAGAACAGCACCAGCTGAAAGCAGGGAACAGGTATTTGAGGGTGGCAGGGAGCAGGTATTTGAGCCTATCAGAGCAGCAGCTGCAGGGTGAGGTGTCTGTTCCAGAGAAGGGACAGGAATGGCTTTTGTGATTCCATAAGCCTGTGACTCATTCCTCTCAGTGGATACATAGAAGATGTCCTTGCCAAAGAACTGCATTAACTCACTCAAAACCATTCTCTCTTCCAGCAGCACCCTTCAAATTCCATTCTGATCCAGCTGAGCAGAGCCCTGTCCCAACTCCTGATATCTGCACCAGTTTTCCTGTGTCTGGTCTCACATTTCTTCCCCCTGTAATCCCTCTTCTTCCTGAGCCCCTTCCAAGCTCCTGCTGCTGCACTGTAACAACCATCTTACCAGTGTCGTTGCCCCCACTTAAGGGGGGCACACTTTCCTCATATAGTGTGCCCAAAAATCCTTTCCACCAGGAAGGCATCTGCCTCACTCTAACACCACCTAAATTCCCCTAAACTACTGACTCATTGATATATGAAATCAGGAAGTTCTTCTGGAATTAGGAACAGCAAGAGAAAAACAGGAATATCATCTGGAGGAGATCATGCTCTCCCAGCAGCCATTTGACATGTCTCCTCTGTTCTGCTAATTTAGATGACGGTGATGGACACGTCCGACAGGCCAGAGACATCGGCCACCACCCGCCAGCAAGTCACGGTGAGTGTCTGCATCTGCCTGGGAGGTTTCACTCCTGCTGGGCTCACCAGCAGCTCTCAGACACTTTATCCATGTCCTAGGTGTGCACTGGCTCCTCCCAGGAAAAATGTTGGTTTTCTGATGGGCTGCAGAGGAGCCACAGCTCATAACCTCAGGGGACTCTGTTACCAGCCGTGTCTTGGGCTCAGTAGTCGATGAGGACCTTTAGTGTGGGGAATTTTCCAGCTAAAGATCCAAACTGGAAAGTGATGATTCATTACTGGGAAGTGGTGATCGGTAATTTTCCCATTTTCACCACACAGTTGATGAGAAGACTGGTGCTGACTGGCTGAGTCAACATTAGCCCATAGGAGCAAAGATAGGTCCTGTCTGGGTGAGGACAAAGAGTGGCAGAGGTACTGGGAGAGGAGCAAGTCACTCCCCAGGAGTGTGTAGGTGCATTCAGCTGTTTGTTGTATGAGGTGCTGACACTCTGGAGCGTGGAAAGGCCATAATCAAATCCAAGTCAGGAAGTCTCTACAGAGCTACTTTGGTAATCCCCAGAGAACACCAACAGCTTTGCCCTGTGGAGTTCCCAAGGGCTGATCTAACTGTTAACGGTTTTGAGGTTGTGATCACCCTCTCTCTGGGGTTTCTGAGATTACTGCAAAGGTCTAAAGCCTCTGTGCTGTACCCACAAGTGGCTTTGTCACCCAGATTTGCATTATTCTGTGGTCATACATCACCTGCATGACACAGGCAAATCACTACAGCACTGTGAGACCGAACCCAACCTGGGCGAGGGTCCTTGGGTGATGGCGATCCCTGGCTTGGTCTCACCAGGCCCAGACAGTGTGTCCCCATCAGTTTGAATCTTGGGAAGATGTGAAATTCTTAAGTTAAGTTAAGTTAAGTTCTTAACTAATTAAACTCCTACACTGATCATGTCAAAATTTTGATTCACTCCTGTGAGTGCATGGCAGGAATATAGTGGCAGTAACAGAGCCTGTGGCAGGAATGTGTGTGCAAAAAGATCTAAGCACAAAAGGAGTATCCCACTTTCAGCGTGTCATTGTGTGGGATTTAATAACCATCTCTGTTTCCAGCCTCGGGTTGGCCCAAGGACTGCAGCGAGATTCCCCGGGGCAGCCACAGCGGTGTCTACATCATCCAGCCCAAAGGGCTCCACCACCTCGTGGTGTACTGCGAGATGAATGTGACCCACGGAGGCTGGACCGTGATCCAGAGGAACCAGAGAGACACACCAGTCACCTGGGCCGAGTCCTGGAGCACCTACAAGTTCGGCTTCGGGAACGTGCGCACCGAGTACTGGCTGGGCACCGAATACATCCACCAGATCGCCAAGCAGAAGGTCTACCAGGTCAGGTTTGTGATCCAGGATTCTGCAGACACCATCAGCTTCGCAGACTACAACCTGTTCAGCGTGGAAGACGAGTCCCACGGCTACAGGCTGAGGCTGGGCGCCTACAACGGCACGGCGGGGGATGCCATGACCTCAGACAATCCCAACAACATGCACGACAACATGAAATTCTCCACAAAGGATCGGGACCAGGACACTTACAGTAAGAACTGTGCCTACAGCTATGAGGGCGGGTGGTGGTTCTCGTCGTGCTACTCTGTGAGGCTGAATTACAAGGGTGGCATGTCATGGGGCAACCTGTGCAAGGGGAACTGCAAATCCTCCCTTATCCTCATCAAACCAGCTTCGTACTGTTAGTGCTTCCTCCTCCTCCTGTCCACACTGGACACTCTGCAAAGGCTCTGCATGGCTAAAGAGCGTGAGCCTCTCCGGAGCAGAGTGAGGAGCCCAAAGATAGCAGGGCTTTAGTGAAATGCCACTTTCCAATCCCCACTCTGAGTGCAGGCTCCCCTCTGCTCAGCTCTGTTCCCCTGTGCTTGCCAGTGATTCCTTGTTGTTACGTTCATAATCAAGAATAAAAACATTACTTGTGAAATTTGCGGATTCCCCGTGTACCTTCCCTGAGGGAGGAAGACGCAGCCCTGGAGTGACGTCAAAAGTTCCCTGCCTCCAGAACTCACAGTGAGCAAAAAAGCTGCATGCCACAAATTTCCATGTACTCTGAGAGCCTCTCTGCAGTGTCTGGTGAAGCATCCAAATAAATGTGCTTGCTTGAGCTCATTCACCAGTAATGATACCTGTTCTCTGTCTCTGGTGTGATCATATGAGACTTGGGAAATCCCATGTCAGATGGCAGGATGGAAGTCTTGGGGCTTATCAGAGAGTCACAGAATCACAGATTGGTTTGGTTTGGGTTGGAAGGGACCTTGAAGCTCATCTCATTCCACCTCCCTTGACGTGGGCAGGGACACCTTGCACTAGACTGGGTTGCTCAACCTGGAGGCAGAAAGCCTTGAGTGGTTCTCACTGGAATGGATGTAGGAAAATTAAACCCAGTTACGCTGCGATAAAGGCCCTGGGATCTGCACAGGGGGGTTCAGAAGGGACCAGGCACACGGGAGAACTCACCCCACATCATCACCACACTCACAGTCCCGGGTCAGAAGCTGTGGCAATGTCCTGGTGCCAGGGTCCTGCTCCTGCAGGGAGGCTCTGTCTGTCAGGATGTGTTCCTTGGTGCCTGGCTGTCTGCACAGACATATTTTGATCGTCTAGAAACAGGATTTCAAAGTCGTTGGTAAATCTGTCTGCTGTGACCGAGAAGCAGCAAACTGAAATAGAAGCAAAGGAGAAGTAGGTTAGATGTTAGAAATGAAGAATTCTCCACTTGAACTAGGAGACACTAATGAGGGCAGAGTTCATAATGGGATCACCTTATCCAAGTTTCTGAGACCAGTTTAGATGAACTTTTGCCAGGCAAAGTGTAGACAGAGCTAATGCTGTGAGGATGCAGGACAAGACTGTTACAGCTCCTCCATCCCATAGAGTTCTGGCACTGCCAGGACAGACTGTTGGAGAAGCACTTTGGCCTTCACAAATCCCTCCTGGTTTTGTCCTGGGGCAGCACAGTAACAGCCATGAATTTCACTTCCAGGACCAGCCATGATTTTCACCTTCCAGGGCCAGGGAAAACCCATCCCTGGCCCACCAGCTGCAGAGCCCAGCATGCACTGGGAGCCACCCAGAGAGGTTTGAGAAATTAGAAAATGCTGAGAGAAATGAGCAGTGGGAGATGTCCCAGCCAGAAAGGACCTGGCACTGCTCCAGGGAATGGCCCTCAGCACTGCAGAGTGGGGGGCACCTGCAGCTGTGGGGGTCTGAGGAAAAAGAAAATCTGGGGCTACTCCTGGTGGAAGTGCCCCACTGAGAGCCTCCAGCATCAACTTCTGAGCCCCCCAAACCAGAGCACGGAGGACTGGTGGGACCTCCACGTACAGCCCGTGCCTGCCTTGGACTGGGCACCACAGCATGGGGAGGGGAGGCACGGCACAGGAGAGCTCCAGCATGCATTTGTGTTGTCTGGAAGAGCAGCTCTCCTATGGCAGGAGCACAAGCTGGTATCAGCAAGGAGAGATGGCTGTTGGGAGGGATCCTGGAAATTTTCTTCTAGGTCTCTGAATCACTGCAAACATTTAGTGACCACAGCACCCTGTGGCAGCAGTTCCCGGTCCCAGTGGGGCAGCGCTCCCACCTCTGCCCTCCCTGGGGGTCGAAGGGGCTCGAACAGAGTTGCAGTGACAGGGTGTCCCAGTGACAGGGTGTCCCTTGGCTCCCGCCCTGTCCGGAGCCGTGGGGACAGGGCACCGGGGTGCCACAGGACGGGTGAGACCACGGCGGCAGCAGGCGGGATGTGCAGAGCAGAGTGCGGGACGTTCACGGCGCGGGGGCCGTGCGAGGCGCGCACAGCGGGGGTGCGGGGTGCGGGTTGT